>NC_053418.1:13010000-13040000 GCF_016859285.1 Xiphias gladius | reverse complement strand
ACACACATATATATTGGATTGTCCCTATAAATATGTTCCTTGTTGTCAATAAAAATTTTATGAGTGAAAAGTTGGCATTGGGGACTGACTGCCTTTCTCACCACGTCTTAGTGTTAAAGTGTCCTTTATTATTATTATTATTATTATTGTTATTGTTATTACTTCTGAGACAGTGCAGTCTATATATTGCTTATTGACAAGGGTGCTACCCACCCCTCCTTACTGCTGCTTAAGATAATGCACTTCAATCACACATAATTTATTTGTTTTAGCCCTCATTATTTGTCCCTTCACACATTGAATTGAACATTATGTAAACCCAGACCTATAAGTGTGCATATAGGAATGTGTGTCTCTTCGTTATTGGCTCTGTGTGTGTATTGTTTATTGCCCGTTTGGACGTGTGTGTGTGTGTGTCAGTGCTGGGGGTCAGTGCTGGGGGCCAACGTCCCAGTAATATAACACTGTGTGAGTGGTAAAATAATGAAAGTCAAAAAAAGGTAGATAATTGGCTTTTTCAGGACGGTGGATGGATCACTTCTAATGCTGCTGTTGAGAAATGGCTCCTTTAATCCATGTATTCAGTCGTAATTAGCTCCACATGCGGTACCAATTTTAGCCACTAGCTGGTGTAAGACTACATTATAAATTCAAATTAGTACTTCGTCCCCTTGTGTAATCTTCTAATAGACTCCTATCACAGGGTCCTCTTCTCTGCATTCACACATACATATAACCTGTTCGGAGTGTGTGTGTGTGTGTGTGTGTGTGTGTGTGTGTGTGTGTGTGTGTGTGTGTGTGTGTGTGTGTGTGTGTGTGTGTGTGTGTGTGTGTGTGTGTGTGTGAGAGAGAGATGTAAAAAAGAAAGGAGAAATAGAGTGAGAGTGTTGGGCTATCTTCTCATGATAGTGAAAAGACAGATGACCCTGAGTAGAGGAACAGCCTCCCTGACTGTATCACATTTATTATCACTCAACAGACTTGTCTTCAACTGTGCTGTGCACTTCCTGGTGTGTGTGTGTTTGTGTGCTCTTGCATGTATGTGTGAGGTAATTACCTGCAGATGAGACTGGTGCTAAGCTGGAAAATGACTGTGTCCATTCTGTAACTGCAGTCAAAAATATATGCGTAGTCATGCTAATGCACACACACACACACACACACACACACACACACACACACACACACACACACACACACACACACACTTGCATATACTGCCCACACAACAATGGTAGCTGGTACAATTCTCATTAAAAGTTATCCTTTACATATGGAAAATATGTTGTAATGTTTTCATTGTTTTATTCTGACAGTATCTGCTTGATTAAGTTATTACCACATTGCCACAAGTTTAGAGTAACATTGTGGTCATGTTTTAAATATTGCAAAAGTAAAAAGGGACTTCTTGTACAGAATGAGATGGGATGGGAACTTTGGTGTCTGTTGTCAGAGTCAAGGATTTTGTGCGCTCATCCATCACCCCAAAATTCACATCCTTAATTTTGCCGTGCACTGCATTAACTATTTGCTGCATTGTCACTAGATATTGCCAGGACATACAATAAAATGCTGTTGCAAATTAGTTGCAGATTGTTGAAGTTTTTCATGGGATATGGGGTGGGCTAATTTGTTGAAATAATAAAATCATCACAAAATGCAATTTCTGCCTCTACGGGCGGAATGAAAAAGGACCCAGGAATGACTGTCAGGGCGAGATGCAGTGGTATTTCCATTTTTTAAAAGTGCTGCCCACAGTAAGACACACTTACAGCCCTCAGCTGCTCAGTTTAACCAGAGATATTCCACTTCTAGTCTCCTGAAACAGTAAATGCCTTGCATAAGGGGCACCTCTATGCTTATTGCTTCAGGGGAGGTGAGTGTTATTTGAACACTTCTCCCATTAATTTTCTTGTCGCTCTGTGGATTTGATGTGCACCATATAGGTAAAAGGGGTATTCAAACCGGAACCCTGGTGAGAGCTAGAGTGTCAGGCTCAGAGAAACAACACACAGATGTAGAAAAGCAAACAAAAAAAAAACAAAAAAAAAACTTTGAGCGAAAAAAAAACTTTCTTGTGTCACTGCACTTTGCCACTTGACACAAGCTGTCAGAGAGAAGAATGCTTGATTGATCATATGTCATCTATTTACGCTCAATTTATCCCACCTAGACAGCAGGGTGGAGCAATCGAGAAATAAATGGAGAAAGTTCACTCAAACCTGAGATGCCAAGCAGGAATGAAAGCTACAAAGAATGCTGTTTAAGAGGGGGAAAGCACCCTTGGCTGCTTGACAGATAGAGCTCACCCATCCTCAAAAGACAGCAGGCTTCATTGACACTTGTCTGAGGTACTCAGCAGAATCCCTTCGGGAGCACCTCAGGCTTTGATACCGCATCAGTTTATTGTAGTGGTTGTCAGATTGATAGGGGCGAAAAAAAAAGAGACGTAGGGGCAAGAGGAGAGCTGTAGAGACAGAAGACGAGGGTGGTGGCGGATGAGGGAAGGGCAGGTGTACAAAGAAAGTAAGAGAAAGACAGGGTTGAAGATGGATGAATAGAAAGAGTGAGAAGAAAGGGTAGACAGACAGACAGGGGTGGCGAAAAAGGCGAACGGATGATAGTGAAAAGAACAAAGTGGGGTGGGATCGTGAACCAGTGAAGGAAAAAAGGATGAGGGCAAATGAAGAAATTCAGTACGACCTTTCAAGTGAGAAGTCTTTGGAGTGGCTGGTGTTGATTGATATTTTAGGGATATGGTCTTGTTTTGCTCAAAACACATTTTGGCTTGAGAATTTGTTGTCTGGCTTAATGTTCCCCGCCACTGTTTACTGGGTTATTTTTTGGGGAGCATGGGACAAAAGGCCTCTAATTTCCTCTCACTTCTCCTCTAAATGGTTATCAGTCAAATTGAACACAGTCTCCTCATGATAAAGAGCTCGTCGTTTCTGCGTCTATGTCTGCCCTTCTTTACTGTCATCCCTCCCTCTCCTACTTTTCTTAATATGTGGACTGTGAGTCCGCTGGTTGTATTTGTGGTTCTCAGAAAGGAAGTTCGTATTTCCCAGCTCATCTTTTGAAAATGTCATAAAGAAGGTGAGATACACAAGCCCCACTTATGCACTTCTGTCAGAATATCACAACTTGGCAGAAAAATGTTAATGCAAGAATTGAGCTTATTCAAACACATTTGAATAATCTGTTGGGTAATTTTTTTTTTTTTTTTCCCCCCAGTTTCTTGGTTGCAGTTTTTATTTGACTGTCTGAAATGGCTTAACTGTCCATACCCATGAATTTGTGCTTTTCTGTTACTCAATGAGGGATGGGGAAAATTTCTGTCTATACAGCATGAATAAATTATGAATAAACAATCTTGAGATTTTGCAACATATTACATGGAAAAATATTTTTACAAACATACATTACATTTACAGCATTATTTTATCACTATGATTAAGTTAAAAATCAAAAATTGCTCAAAGTGCATAAGATACATTTGCTTGTTTTCATGTCTGTACTTATAGTTTATATTATGCTACTGTTCTTCTAGAGTATTCAAATAGATAATTTGGAGGAAGTACTCACAACCAATTTAGAATTAGTATGAAAAACTGAAAGTCGATTTTTATCATTGTGTGCTTGTAAGAAAGAAACATAATCTATTCACTGTAGGGATGACTTGCACCGATCTGATAACGATATCGGATATCGGTCTGATACTGACTCAGATGGCTGGATTGTGTGTTGGTGACAATATGGCTGATCTATGGGGCTGATCTATTCAATTCAGTTCTTTGTTGTTCTAGGTTAATGTCTACGTGCGCGTACTATGCCATGCGTCAGCAGTGTACCGGTAGACCTGGACATTTTGCTAGAAGGAGAGCTAACATAGCATTGAGGAAGCGAAAAACAAAGCGTCAGCAGTTTGGAGATATTTCACTCTTGCTACACCAACAAGTCGTACGGCTACTTGCAATATTTTAATTAAACACTGGTGTCAGATCGGTACTAGGTTTTGGCCAATACCCAAAGCCCAGGCATCAGTATTGGAATTGGGGCTGAAAAAGTTGGATCGGTGCATCCTTAATTCATTGTTAATAGTTTTACTCTTTCATAGCTCATTGGCCTTGAAGCTGAAGATTCAACAGAGTTTTGTTATGTTCCCAGATTTGACATTTGAAAAATCTCTTTGAGCCAAGTTAAAGTCATCTTGCACATTGTTACTGATTGAAAAGCTGACTGTAATAATATTTTAATTGTTGTCAACTGAAAAAGGACACATTTGTCTTTTTGAAGGTTCACTTTTAAGCATTTTTAGAACTCACGGTTGAGGTTATTTTTATGTAGAGTCACATACTGGAAATTATTTGCTCATTAATGCTTTTGGGTTTCAAATCTCTCATTGCACTCTTACCAGTGTCTTCATTAGATTTCCTACATTTTAATCCTCAGCTAACTGGACATCTGACCGTGCAAAGTAACTTGTGTCTTCACAGTAGTTGTACCCATGAACATAGCCAGGCCAGGTTAAGAATAATTCTACAGCTTAGACTCAGTTTCCTTGTATAATTATTGCTGTGTGAAAAGAGTGCTAAATGAAAACTATTAGGCTAGGGCCAAGGTTAATCCTAAAATGAGAATGTAGAAAATGAAAATGGCCATTTTGAATGTATCTTCTACTACCCCATAATAATCAAATAGCAAATATCAAAATTATAAACCACAACAGCTGCCATACAGCCATGCAGTTATATTCATAATTGCACAAAACTATCATAAAGTAAGCGGTTGTATTTGTTTTTCTAATGTATTTGACATTCTGCATTTATGAGTAGCCAGGTAAGATGCAACAGGCCAAAATAAACATCAGTCACATAATTCTTTGAAGCAGTTGAAACTCCACAACAGAAGGAGAACTTGATATTTGCTTGGAGACTGTTATCAAGTCTAGTGGAATATAAAGCAGTCTTACATCATAAACTCTTACAAAATATACTCCTGGTGAAACTTAAACTCTGAAACTGACAGAACAAGTGAAGTGGGAATGACTGAAAATATAGTTTTTATAGATAAGGTCAGTGTTTGTAGTTGTGGTGCTCGGATTGAGCTTTAGTGTTGGCTGGAAGGCAAAGAAAATAAAAAATAATTGGACACTGAGCAACCCTGACTCATGTTGAAAGTTCTGCCCAATACCTGTCCTCTGCTGTGCTAAATAAGTGTTGAAGGTAAGAAAAAGAACAGAGGCCATGTACCAGAGACCAAAGACATACTGCTCCAGAGGCCTGTTTACTGTTTAATGGACTGTGTTCTCAAATGGGACAGTTAATTAAAACAGTGCTTTGGTTGATCTCCCCCTGTTGTTTGTGTTCATGTGTGTCTAAATCCAACCCCACACCACCACAGGAGTGTCAGAGCTGCGTAGAGGAATGGAGTGTGACATTGGTTCAGAGACTTGTTAATAATCAGGCCTTAAACAGTGACTTATGAACTTGTCTTTTTTCGGAGAGATTTTATCTCTTTTATCTGTCAATTGGCCGGAGGTCTGCTGCGCTTAACGTCGACAAGCTTTGTTAATTAAAGAGGTGTGTGATATGCAGCACTCCAACTGAGAAACCTCCTACACACAAACACACACACACACACACACACACACACACACACACACAAACACACATACACACACACACACACACACATACACACGCATATTTGCATGCACATGCACACACCAACAGTCAAACAGTTAGCTGCATACACAGTGTTGTTTTTTGCAGAAGAATAAATGTGGACATGCAATAAAAAAACCCACTAAGCTAAAAACCGTCAAAAAAATATGAGAAGGATGCTGTGGTGGGCCATAATCATTCAGAGCTCTTGACAATGAAGTATCCTTTTGAGTTGATAATGATGGTGATATGCAGGATTAGAAGATGGGCTTGTGTACTTTGGCTTATTTGATCTTTGAATGCAATAGTGTGCATGTGTGTCTACACATGCAAGCATTTGAATGTGCTTCTATTTTGTCTGTTTGTCTCGGCTATAAATCATCTTAAAACTGATTTTAAAAAGTGAGTGCTCATAAAAATGGAGTCCTTGGGGGGTCCTGTGGAGCAGCTGCTATGTACTGTAAATGTTCTATTTCTCGGTCTCCATCCTGACCGTTGTTACCCCGTCTTTTTTACCCCTCTGTCTGTTTAATCTTTATAATTGCTCTGTAGAAGGTATAGTTTTCTGTTTTACATTTAATAGTCCACAATATGGGTCTGCATGCTGACAAGTTATTGTGTATACCATTGATCTACACTATTTTTTCAATGGGAGCCACACTGGCAAGACACAGGCAATAAGAGAGTCACTTTTAGCCTGAAACAGCGAAAAAGACGAAATTTTGGTGAGTGATTTGGAAATGGTTCTCCAAGTTACTTTGCTTGAAACCCGAAACATTCGTTTCATATTAAATACAAAGGGCTGGATTCGTGGAGGACAGTTTATTGCTTCGTTTTCATCATGTGTCCCACTGCCAATTCCCCCTTTGGCCTTACCACTTGGCTCTATCCCTATTTTTTGCACGCTGCCGCGTAGGATAAGTTGTACCATTTCTTTTTGGGATCGAGGTGTGGTGGTCATCTAGCCTTCCAAATGGCCATCCAACCGGAGTGTTTTCAGATGCAGAAGCCAAATGAAGTGGTTCCCCAGAGGTCCACCAAAACTGGCCACATTGTAGTGAGTTAGGGTTGATCCCATATTTGTATCCTGTACTGCCACGTTGTGTATGGATAGCGCATCTGTTTTGAGTATTGTAGGGATTATGTGTATTGGCTGCATTATCATATAATTATTTGCTGCCATGTGAGATGCCAAATGAAACTTGGCAAGCTGAATGAGGCTTGCAAGTCACTCAGTGAATATCACCGGTTTAGACCATGTTTGTGCATTTTTGTTGGTCAAACTGGATATCACACAGGATTCTGGGAACTATTGGGATAGTCAGAAGCAGCTGATATCTTGACATTAGTCTCTAGTGTTTCATCTAGACCACAAAGGCAAGGATGACATTCCACCGGTTGCCTATGGATAGCGATAGTGGGGGAGCAGTGATGACAGGTCAATGATCAAGTTTTCATACTGACTCATACTAATAATTAAATCTCTGGATTTCTCTCTTTTCCCATCACTCTACCTCTCCTCCAGGGAGCCCAGCCGTCCGACCAGCCTGGTGCCAGCTGACTGGAGCTTGGGGCTGGGTTTGGGGAGGGAAGATGAGTCCTTACCTCCAGGGCTGGAGGCCCTTCCACTCAGACTGATGCAGCAGGACTGTACTGCTGTCAAAACTCTGCTTTTAAGACTAAGACGGACACTGCAGGAGGTGGGTTACACACATACAGAAGCATGCAGACTCCTATTAACACAGGCTTATACTCAAATGACGGCTTTGACTCGGAAAATAAAGATAGGATCACAGAACACTACTCTATTAAGTGATGCTTAGTTCATTTGATTGTCACAAAGCACATTAATAATACATCTACAAGCTGAAATTCATCGCTATTTCACTTACCCCACACTGACAGACCCTTCTGTGAACAAGTTATAAATGCATCAAATTCTTTAAACCAGTAAGGGTAAGGGGTTAGCAAATAATATGTAGCAATGTCTTCTGGAACCAAAACAGTACAGTGCTCCACTGACAAATTCTTCACTCCCTATTTTAATCAGCTCTATTTCAGCTCCATGAAATCCCCTCAAAGTGGATGCTTTTCCGCCTTTAAAAGGGTCTCCTTAATCACTTTGTTTTGTTAATTTAATCAGATTCTACATTTGGAGGAGTAAACTGGGAGGCTTATTTGAGCACTTGCCATCATGTTCTTTATATGCACATGTACACACTCCACACATTAATTCCTCTATTTAAGAGTATCACTGTGCTCTTTAAAAGCTTTAGCCTGCTTAAAGCCAAACTTTTACTTCAGGCTATGAGGCCCAGTTTGATTGTCAGGAAACCAGTAAAATTGCATCCACACCATTATAGACGTGATTAGATGTAATGGTCACTTAGTAAAGCTCTGACACGTTGCAATAGCTGCACAGGGATTAACCTTCAAAATCAGGGACCCATATTGACGGCCACCTTGTGCAGGCATGCAGTCTTTTTAACTATGGGACTGCTTTAACACTAGAATGTAAATAGAATATAATAACATTCTAGCTTTTAAACTTGAAGAACATTTACATTCTATTATTTATTGAGAATTTTTTTGAAGAACATAAAATAGTTTTAAATTGATTTGCGTGGTTATCTGAGGTAATTGCAATTTGCAGAGGGCTTGACTTGGAGCAGATTCTCAGTCATAATGATAAAACACACAATCAACTGCTGAATGTAAATTACAGTTTTACAGTCAATGCCAGGCCAGAATGATAATTACACTCTTTTGGAGAATGGCTGAAGCCTAAACAATTGTACACATTTTAAATAGAACTAGTATTTCGGAAGTTGGTGTTTGGTGGTGCTTAATATATTTTCTTATTTATGTTGTGTTGTGGAATGAAAGTGCTCATATTTTTACTAATACCCTTTGTCACTATATTTTAAAGGAGGTGATATATTTACATACCACAGAGGGTGTTTTTAATCCCATAAACTCCAGAAGTTGAGCTGAAAGAACATCCATTAGCAATGTCTTGCTGCTGTTTTCTTGTAATCTACATTGGTGACTAACCCTTACCAAATACAGCAATATTATACAGACCCACACATACAAATACAAATACACAGAAAGACATATAAAAGGCTGACCAGACCTTCCTTAAAACCCCACCATAAGTACCTCTAACTGAGATCAAAGCTAGCTGTGAGGACCTATCTGTGAATTACAGCCCACAGAGGCATATGTATGGTTTTCTCCCTTTCCCTTTACTGTTCATCTCTCTGTTTTAATCCAAGGACCAAGGTAAGAGAGACATGAGACATGTAAACGATAAAATTATACTTAGTGAAGAGAGACATAAACGAGAGTGCTGATGGAGAGACTAAAGGGGGTGCTAGAGAGAGAGAGGGTACTAGGTAGCAGAACATGAATATGAAAGAGGAGATACTTTTCCCTCTTTGCTTACTCTGTTGTGTCATTAACTTGCAAATTTTCTTAACTTCCATCAGCGGATGTAATCCATTCTGCAGCTAGAGGAGGGTGACTTGGCATGTCTGTATACTTTGTATTTTATTTGCTTGACCTTCTGGTATTGAGCCCCAGTCTTCTGCTTCTTTCTTTTGTTTACCTTAACCTATAGCCCCTTTCTCTCCTCTCCTCTCCTCTCCTCTCCTCTCCTCTCCTCTCCTCCCAATGTCATTCAAAAATACTGCTCATGTTGGTATGTCACATAAATAACTCATGCAGCATAATGTGACTTTTGAGGCCAGGCGGTCAAGTGGAGGAACATAGACTAGGGCACTCACTCTGCCTTTAAAAAACAACAGAGAACATGAGAGCAAGACAGAGAAAGGTGAATTAAAAACAAACATAACAAACATGTCAGTTTTTCAGTTGCTGTCAAAAAGTGTTGACAAAAGAGTCGCCTACAAAAATTACAGAAGAATGTTTACCATTGCACAGGCATGCATGACAAACAGACGATATATCAGACAATACGTCGCATCTTATAATTTCATGTATTTATTGTGCATCATATTTGTCAAATTCACATATTTTAGCTATGGAGAGTACTTCTAACCTTGATTTATTTCTCTTTCAGCAGTTTATCCTGTTGGTTGCACAGAGGAACATTTCTAAAATGCCACTGTCCATGTGTGCATTAATGTTGCCTAACAAAATGATCCCCATTTGTCAATGTCAGCCATGGATTCTAGCAAAACTGTGAGGCTCCCATTTGTTACAGCATGTACTTACAGTCTTTGTTGGCATGGTTGTGCAATATCCACACATGCACTGCCAGACCCTGTTAGCTTGTGCCTCTGCAGGCCCTCTATCAGTCCCAGTGACTCTTAGCCCCAAGGCTGCTGCTTGACCTGAGGCAGCAGCTCGTTGTTGGCGCCTGCTACACTGTTACAAGAATAGCTGTGAATATGATAAAATGCATTTGAAAATGCTATTGTTCATTACGTTTCAGGAGGTGGCGCTCACCTCTGCGGTCATTGTTAACACCGGCTTTTGGAGAAGCAGAATCGTGACATACAACAGCCAGCCAATATGCTACCCATCAGCACCTGAAAAAAGTCTGGGTGAACTCTTTCAGCAACTAAATTCTAACAACTCAAACAACAACTAAATTCTGTGTCTGTGTGTAGGAAGGAGACGTGGAACCCTGAACCATTCCTTCACAGTTTCAGTCTAACACAGGAAAGCCTGAAGCACAGGCTTTAAAAAAACTAAGAAAAGACACAGTAATTACCAAGCAGAGTTGGTATTTTCAATTCAAAGTCCTCACTCTGTGTTTGCCAGAGAACTCACTAAATTGCATGACAGTATGTTGTTAATGGAGATGCCTTCTGATAAAAAGCCAAATGTCAATGAGAGAGGGTGGGCATGAATACACCTTGAGTTATTTGAAAGTTTTCATTTCTTCATATAACTGATGTGTGAATGTGATTAAAGGGGTGTATCAAACTATAAAACTTGCTTTCCTTTCTTAGGCCATTCATCATCTTTAGACATTTAGCTTCTTGGTAGCTCAAGTCATTAAATCCAGAGCTCCCAGGCAGCTTTCCCCATTCTTAAATCTGAAAGACTTTCTACTGAACCACATCTAATTGTGGGGACAGTTGCTGTTAAGGCCTGTGGGACAGGGGTGACCTTAAAGAGAATGTGCATGTGTTAGAGAGAGACAGAGTGTGTGTGGGTGTCGGTGAGTGTGCGCTTGTCTCTCTACATAAGGAAAGGCATTGATCACTGATGACACATTGAGGGCCTGACGCCATAGCACACCTATAATTCTGATAGGGAGGTATGCTTCCTTATAAGGTCAGCCAAACCGATAAATCATCAAGTTTATGCTGTGCAAAGATTTGGGCTCTTGTGTTTCCCAGAACTACCTTCAAATCCTGAAAGTAGGTCAAAAATGTGCACAAACTATCAGGATTTTACCCTAAAAAGCACCTTTTTAGGGCATCTTGATTGCAATTATGGTCATCTCTCTTCAAACAACAGTTTGCTTGTATATAAATCTGCAAAAGGACAGCAGATGGCAAGAAATAGACCTTATGAGTAAACCAACTGTGTGGGACAAGTAGTTAGTTCATTCTTCACTTTACCTTTCCTTGTTCCTTGTCATGTCTTTGTCACGTATCTTGTCATATCCTCCTCGTGTGTGCTGTCATGTCCTCGCCATGGAGCAATACATCAATATCAGCAGTCCTGGCTGAAGACTGGCTGATTTTATCCCCTTCCGCTCTCCAATCTGTCCTATCATAAGCCCTCACAGGTGACATTTAAACCAGTCTCTGTTGTTATTAAGAAGTGTGAATGTTTGTGTGTGTTCGCTTGCATGTCTGCACGTGACAGCATGTACACCCTGTGTCACGTTAATGTGTGTACTGTAACACATGCAGCTTGCTGTGTTTGTGTCTGTGTGTGTGTGTTTGTGTGTGTGTGTGTATGTGTGTGTGTGTGTGTGTGTGTGTGTGTGTGTGTGTGGAACCCCCTCTAGCTACCCCTGCTCTCTGCCCACTAGACACCTGTGTCGAGGAGCAGAGCCAAAATGTGTTTGATCACAGCTGGCGTTAGAAAACACAGAAATTATGTAAGAAACCATGAGAAAAAATACAAGTTACAGTATGGAGTTGTGTTTATGCAGCAGGTTCTCTGAAACCAATTATTTTACATTTTTGTGAAAGGCGGTTTAAATCTAGATTAAGAGACTAGATGTAATAGCAGCACTTACAAACATGTATATCACAAACCTAATCTTGATGTTATTTTCATATTTATGTTTTTGTCTTTCACAGAGCACTGAGACGAGTCCTGCCAGCAGCCTCCAGTCTCTACCCATTAGCCCTTGCAGTGAAAAGTCCCTTCCATTTAAGGTAACCTAAAGCATTTTATGTCGTTTTATGCATATGCACAATACTGAATTTGCGTTTGAGAGAAAAAAGAGGGATGTTTACTAAATGTTTAGTAAGTGGCTTGGGCCAACTTCTGACATATGTTAACAGGTTTGAGTGTACGCCACACCCACACTTCACTTGAGTCTTTCTTATGTAAGAGAATGTTAAAATCAACTTTTAAAGCTAGGCAGATACTACATGGATTCAGCTGTATTTTAGCCCCAAATGGGTCTCCCGCAGCTAATTCTAGAATTGGGCCAAATTTCTGCCATATCAGATGTCGATTGACGTGCAGTTTAATGGGGTCACAACGCTTGATTAATTGCCTGAACGATCAACAATCTGGCTGTCAGACGATTAGATGGATTCCTGGCACGCCATAAATTTTGGTCGGCTGTCATACAGTTTGAGCAGTTTCACGGCGCGATTTCCCTCATGGCTGCTATCAGAGGGATCTATAAACTGTAGTGAGCTTGGTTTAATGTTATTGGAGTAGTATTTTATCTCTTGTGGCTAAAATTGTAGTTTTGAGACTGCTGTGATATAAAACTGAACTTCGCTACAGAGCAGACAGACCATATTCTATTCATCTTCCAGCCATCTGTGGTCCATTATTTTTTTTTTTTCCTCCTACTTTTCATTCATAGTAGAACTGCACAAAGGAACACAGCCTTTCTCTTCTTGTGTCAACATTGTTGAGGACACTATTGTCTTGTTTCAATAAACTTCATTGGAATTGTCAATGGACAAAGGTCAGTGTCAGCAGCCATGTTGACCAGTCGATTTGATCTGTACAGTGTGAGCATGAAAGTTGCAAGTTCTGGCCATGCAGAAGTGCCAATTAAAATGTGTATTATGAGTTTACACTATGTACAGTGTCTGCCCAGCTTAAAATGTTACAGCAAAATACAGTTTATGCCCTCATTTATGCCCTTATTTTATTTTTTTAGAGTATTGCTGTTGTGCTTTTGGGTGTCTACAAATCAAACTTCACACTGTGCAACATTTACTCACACAACCCCTGAACTACATTCAGCCACGTATTTCAATTACAAAAATGCAGCAGTCTGTCTGTGATGAAAAATGTAAAATCGATCTTCTTTTGATCCCTGTGTCTCCTTCAGTTTTACAGAACAATTACCAGCTTTTTTTCCACACCAGCTTCTAATGAATCATAAAGAGATCAAATAGGAAGACAGAGACTGGAGGGGCAAGGCAGGCAGGTAGGGAGAA
Organism: Xiphias gladius; assembly: GCF_016859285.1. Classification (NCBI taxonomy): domain Eukaryota; kingdom Metazoa; phylum Chordata; class Actinopteri; order Istiophoriformes; family Xiphiidae; genus Xiphias; species Xiphias gladius. The sequence continues at coordinate 13,026,709 of NC_053418.1, read as the reverse complement.
GAAAAAGGGTATATAAAGAAGAGAGTAGCAAAAGGAGTGATAAAAAGCAAGAGAGGTGGGGTGTAAATTGAATGAGAGAGGGGCAAAGTCCTTTGCTTGCCTTGACAGGCCCCCCTCTGTCATCTTAGTCCATCACAGCTGTGTGATCTAGATGAGATTTATTACTCTCTGCAGGGAGTGTGTGTGCATGTCAGAGCTCAAGCGCATGCTTGCATGTGTGTGTGTGTGAGCAGGTTTTAAGTTTACCAAGGGGGGGCTTTTGCCAAGCTTTTCTCTGGGATTTAGTAGGGTGGCAGCAGAGGTTTTGTTAGACTGTTATGGGAGAGAGAGGCAACGGGGACAAGACTCCTCAACTCTGTGGTACTTTTCATGCCTCTGGGCCGACGACAGCCGTGGCCCGAGGCATTATGTTTCTGGGTTGTCCGTCAGTCCGTCTGTCCGTCCCATTCCCGTGACTGTGATATCTCAGGAACGCCTTGAGGGAATGTCTTCAAATTTGGCAGAAACGTTCACTTGGACCCAAGGAAGAACTGATTAGAACTTGGTAGTCAAAGGTCAAAGGTCAAGGTCACTATCAACTCACAAAACACCTTTTTGGCCATCATTCAAGAATTCATACGATAATTATACCAAAATTTAACACAAATGTCGAATAGGATGACATTTTATATCCAAAAGGTTAAAGGTCAACTTCACTATAATGTTCTGCAGAAACACTTTTCTGGCCACTATTCAACGCCATAACTCAGGAACAGAAGGGGAGATTGGGACCATATTTCACATTTGGTCGGATACTGATTTAGTGACATTAATCTTAGGTGTCCACTTTGAAACTGTGGTGACTGTATAGATCTTCCTTACTGCTGGTTGAAAAGTCCTTTCTACATACACTACCAGACCCCCTTAATTTTTCCAGGTGTTTTTTAAACTTACATATTTCAGTGTCTCAGTGTTTCTAAAATTAAAGCGTAGAAAAAATAAGCAATTAAAAACAAGGAATCATGGAACTTTCTTGTTGAACTAAATTTAATCTAAATTTTTGATTCATCTGGCCACCAAACAGACTTGTGATTTCCATTGTTCTTTCTACAATGGAAATCAAATATTGTTCAGAATGTTCGTCCTATCTCCGTTCGAGAAATTCCCAGAAATGTGTTGCTCTTATAGGCTGCTTTGCTTTCACCTTCTGCCCATTTCATCCCAAACCAGCTCCTTGGGGTTTAAGTCTGGAGACTGTGCTGGTCTTCCATCATGTGCAGCCACCATCTAATACTTTTCTTCTAATGTCTTTTATCATTAACTTGCAGTAGGAGGAACCCCTAACCAACCAGTCTGTCTTCCTTTGTTAGTTGCCTTTTTATTATAATAATGCATCAGAGGGGTGTAGCAACAGTTTGCTCCAACACTGCCTTCGTACAGACAGAGGGTTTGTCAGTAATCAACAACAGTTGGGGCACCTGTAGGAATTGGTTGCATTACCTTCAAGGCTTAATTTACTTCCATTGCTGTAGGAAACCTGTAAGTTAACAAGTTTCGTAATCGCTACAAAAGTCCTGTTATCTATGAAATTTACATGATTTTTCAGTTTTTATTGACCTAAACTTTTTTTTTCTTTTAAAAAAAAATCATGGGCAGTATACTGCTGACCTTTGTACTGTTTAAGGTTATTTACTGGACTTGAATTGCTTAAATTTCAATTAAAACTGGAAAAATGGGGGTGTTCTAAAACTTTGACCTGTATTGTATATTATATGAGTCTGGCAGTAATTTTAGTTAATGCCTGCGGTGGTGTTTTATTGACCTGTATTGTTAAGAGTTGAGTCTAATATTTTGCAAACAAAGTGTAATGCTATGCTAAGTGAGTGTGTTTCAGTGTATTTTTTACTTTTTTACTAGGGATACTTACACTATTTTTTGCCGATACAATTTGTCATTCTGTCCTAGTTTGTGTGTGTGTGTGTGTGTGTGTGTGTGTGTGTGTGTGTGTGTGTGTCTGTGTGTTTGTGTGTGTGTGTGTGTGTGTGTGTGTGTGTGTGTGTGTGTGTGTGTGTGTGTGAGAGAGAGAGAGAGAGCGAGAGAGAGAGGACGTTTGTGTGTGCCCTCTTTATTGACCTACATGGAGTGTCAGTGGCAGCTGGATGATAAGGAAAAATTTGAAATGTAGGGTGGGACACAGCATGAAGACAGCAGCTCTGGCTGAAACTTTCTCAAGGAGGAATGTATGGATGGACTGACAGGGAAGATGGACAACAGGGAAAGTGGGATCTGAGGACGTAGTTTCGTGAGGAAAAACAGAGGGGAAATGGTCCACAACAAAAATATAAAGATTGGACCTGTAACCCATAAGTAATTAAATAGCAAAAAAAAAAAAAAAGCAATTATATAGATGGATCTTAAGATTGAAAATTTTCTGTCTGTGCATAAAGCTGACAGTGTGGCTGTGTACAGATCCATTACAAATCAGTGTATTGAAGGTTGACAATCTTTGTGTTACAAGGTAAGGCAGTCATACATAAATTGGTTTGAAATTACCATGGAGATTGATTCTTGACATTGGGGGCACATGCAGTATCTGTAAAAGATACTCAAAAAGCAAGGTTCCTTTCACTTACTTGGTAAGAAAGAAAGGAAGAAAATGTGAAGATTTTGCTTTTTTAGATTTTCTCACATCATCCTTAAATATTAAGCAAGTTATGCACCGGATTATTAAAATGTTTGTATGCCAGACTTATTTGAAGAACAAGCACCAGCTGGCATCCAAGTGTTAAGACAAACCGGGCAAAATTCTTGCTAATTAACAGTGTTTGAAGGCAAATGTCTAGGCTTCTATTCCAGTTAAAGAATACAACTTTAAGAGTAAAACATTTAAAATATTGTTTTTTTCAGTTAGCAAGCATTCATCCTAAATATCCTAAACGTCTCCTCAGCTAACCAGGAGAGGAATATGGTTTTTCAAGGGCAGAAACTGAGGGAGTGGCAGCAGCATAGAGATTGATATAAAGAGCAGGGAGAAAGCAGCAAGAGTTGGAGGAATTGAGGTTAGACAGGAGATGGAAACAGGAATAAGACTGGGGTGTATGTGTGCGTGTGTTTGTGTATGTATATATAGAGAGAGAGAGAATAGAAGGAGCAAGAAGGTGGGAGCAAAGGCTAACCTTTTGACAGAGCTGGAAGCATAGAAAAGAAACAATGTAAATATGGAGAGGGCATATTGCACGAGGAGAAGCTGAATATGAGGAAATAGGTCCAATGCTGAGAATAGGACATTGTTCTTCTTGACTGTAAGATGGATTGAGGAGAGAGGGGATGAGGGAGAAAGGCTGTGGGGGAAAATGTGGAAGCTATAGTTGAGGCGCACACAAAAGGAATGCATTCAGTTTGATGACGTTAAGTCTGATAAGTCAGTAAACAAGGAGAAAATAAATACAGGCGTGCAAGAGATAGAGGTGAGAAAGTAAAAAAGAGGGATGAGTTTGAGGATGAGGGCGGTAGAGAAAGGATGAAAGGAGGGGAAGAAGAAAAAAGAGAGACTGAGGGAGGGGCAACAAGAGGAGAATTTGTCCTGGCACACTAGAAAACGACTCTGCAGGTATAAAAATAATCTACAGTAGCCACCTGAGAGGCTGCAGTGTCACAGTGCGCCCTAGTTTAATTTAGACCCAATGCATGTGACATCATTTTTACCAGATTATGTCCCAGTTAAAGCGTTCTACTGTATTTTAGAAGGGTGGAGTAAAATATCTCAGGCTAGAGTTGTTGCCAGAGGTGTATTCAGAGCACCAGTCTGTTTAAAAAAAAAAAAAAAAAAAAAAGTCTAGCACAGCAACTTTTGTACCTTATTAATTGATATTTGTGTACATTCACCTTTGTTTCAGCTGACATGAGGAACGTCTTTTTATAGTGAAACATTTATCATTGTGTCAGATGCTGCATAATTAGAAATTAATAATGTATAATTATAATGACTGTGAATTCATTATTATAGGTTGTTCTCCACGCCGAGGCTATAGTACGAGAGGGTTAAAAAAATACATTTGCAAGAACACACATCAAGATACAAGTGTCATGGGCACACACACTATAAACAAACAAATCAAATTCACAAACAGTCAAGTACATCACATGTCATCATACACAATCACACACATATAAAAATGCACAGAATGTCATTTGTGATATAACAGTAACACAGAACAGGCTGCCAGACTCATCTGTCTCTCTCTCCACTTTGTCTCTTTTTTGGCTGTCTCGTTTCAGAGAACCTTTTCCCCAAACACTGTTTCTGTCTGGTGTCTGAGGCTCACACTAACAGCCAGGATGGCAATTTTCTCACGCACACTGTCACAGACTGAACTGTTTTAATCTGTGAAAGAGGAGAGGGAGAGGTGATCAAAAGAGTTCTCGGGATTGGCTTTCCAGAATTCCATATTTTCTGTTAAATCTCCATTCCTTCGTATTAGTGTTTCTGTGATGTGAGTTCTTGAAATAAAGTCAAAACCCTTAATAGTGAAATTTGAAAAGGCCTCTTACATCTCCAATTATTCATTATGCCAACATCTTAGAAAATCAGTTCAGTTTGGGGGACAGAGGCATTTTAGTCTGAATTACTCCATTAAGTCAATCATAGTTTTTTTTTGTTAGCCTTGTCAAATGGTAATTATATTGAATATTCACAGTAAAAACATTTTTATAACCATCTGAATTGTTCCAGAAGCCATCTGTTTTCTGCTGGTTTGATTGGAGCTGAGCAACTTAAAAAGGCTTGGTCAGCTGTGCTTTTTAGTCTCAAAAGAGTCTTAATTCACTCAGAGAACATAGACAATTAATCCTGCTCAAGAATTAAATCTGAAGCTTGACTGTTTGTTAGATCTAAGCCATAGTTAAAGCCTGTCTTTGTGCAACCAGCCTCTGATCCCTTAATATTTCATCTCTTACGTTGTCATTGATGTGTGAGTGGGTCCCATTTCTGCAACATGAAACACAGTCGGAGTACAGTTTTTAAGTGCATTTAATTAGCTTAATTTTATAGCTATACTGTACTATATTTAAAATGTCTCCGTGATAACTGCAGACATTAGGCAACTCCGGGGCTCTTGCTGCATTTTAGTATGTCTAGGCAGGTGCCAACTCTCGTCTTTTTCAAACAGCATAAATATTACAGAACCAGTTTGACAGTTTACCTACCAGTTTACAGTTTACCTGTAGGTGTCCAGACAGCCATATGAGACAACATATAACCACACCAAGGACTGGCGTATTAAATTTAAGCTTTTATATATTGTTCGTTTGGTTTGGGTAGCCTGCATTGTGCCACTTTCTGTACTCAGTTTTTGTGCTCCAGCTCCATACTACATGATATTAAGTACACCGCTTTGCACTTATGCTGAGGGATTTTGGCTTTTTGTTGCTTTAGCATTTTGTACCAACAGGAAATGTGCTAATGGAAATAAATTAGACCCCAAAGGGTGGGGGGGGGCACAATGATCAATTTCAAACCCAATTTTCAAAGAACACATATTTTTGCATATTCACAAAAGCAGTTAAAATGCTGAGGACTCATTACTTTTTTTGATTTTGTGTTGTCAGTGGCTGCTGGATCATATCACCATGTTTTCAAAGTTTTTTCCCTTGTTTTTCAAGATGTGAGTTGCTCTTACATTTCTCGTCTGCATTGCAGTTTAGGACAATAGTGTGCATCAGCATCACACTGTAAACCAAGCAATTTTTACCATTCATGCTGGCATTTTCACTATTCACTATTCTACTTCATTTTGTAATGTTTTATCTGTGACCATATTATACTGTATACCCAAAACATGAGTCTCAAGAAACAATTGGTGGAAAAAAGGGATTATACAGTTTATGGAGATGTAAGTTTGTAAGATGGCCTGAGAAATGGTTATTTCTCTATTCATTATATTTAATATACATAATATTCATGTCAGAAACTCCTGTTTAGTCCAGGTCTAACTGGAGATCTCATGTCTCAGCTATCTTGGCTTTCTTATGATAGATTTTGGAATAAGTTTATGACTCTTGTGATCACATATGGAGCTCTCTGTGTAGTACATGTGTGATTTACTTGGTGTCTACATTACTAGTAGAATGGGTTTTCTTTTAGATCTTCTGACCAAGAATTCCTGGCTGTTAGGCTACATTAAAAACTAAAGGTGACTGAGCATCTGAAACAGCTGCCCACAACACTAGAACTGCCTTCCTTTGGGCTTAAGATTTGTGGATACTGCTGAGACCTTTAAAAAGCAGCTTAAGCTCATCTTTTCAGATCAGCCTTTATTGTTTGGAGGTTTTTTTTGTTTTGCCTGTGCTTCTTTTTTTTAAGGTTTTATATAATTATTGCTTCAAACACATTTTGTGACTGTCATGGCAATGTTCTATATCAAAGAACTTATCTTGATCAAACAATGGTTTGAAGAAGTTTTTGAGGAGGCACTGTCATGGCCACATAGGGTACATTGGTAGCCTAAAATGCAATGACATACCTTGAATGTACAGTATTGTTGAGGGTATTATACCCTTTCACATCCCTTTTGGCCCATTCAAGTCACAAGCACTTGTGGTTTAAGAAGTGCAAAAATACGCATTGGTAATAAGAAAACAAGGAGAATTCATTTAATTATGCTGTTATTTCTCACACCCCCTTCCCCAATTTCAAGAAACAGGCAATTTGTAAAAATAATTGAGGGAAGAGGGGTATTGAAATAATAAATAAACAACCCTCACATTTTCTCCAATGTGTGTTTCTCAAAAAAGTTAACAAATTGAATAATTTCTGCTAACAAGGGGGATGTAATTCATTTCCATACCCTCTTCAACTGGTGGCTGATTGCAAGCATAGAGTGGCCTCAACCTCTATACAAAATCACATAAAGTGGATGCACTCCAATGAGTTTGATCAGATTTATCCCCACTGAGGCCATTCTAATCACATTAGAAAATAAATTCACATGCCCCGCTTTTCTTCGTCAACCCTTTCCGTTCCATTCCACCTTGAAAAATTGGTTGGAATGCCACCTGATGGGTGCTTTAATGCATATTGTGCTGCTTGTTTCAGCCAACAGAATAGTTTTCTAATTTCAGTTTTAGGTATGTTAATGTTTCTCTCTTTTCAAATGGTTTTTATAGGGTAGTACATGGTAGGGCTGCTCAGCAATGGGTATTTTAGCCAACTGACGACAAAGTTAGCCAAAAACACATGATGTTTAATTGGGGTTCCTCACATTGAGGTCATATGCGCATGTCCAGTCCCTTGGCATTTAACTCTACATGGCGTAGTTGAAGTACATCTCTTTTCTATTATCCTTTATCTCTCTCACAGCTCATACCCATCGCCTTCTCTTTTTTCTGTTTATACTCATACTCAACCCATAAACAAACCACACAAGGCAATAAAGTCTGCGTGAATTTAGTCATAAGCCTGTTTTGATCATTTGAAACACTACTACTGTTATACAGGGCACAGAAGCATCCATGCTGTGCGGTTGTAGCCAGACAGCTCATTTGGAACAGCCTTCAGTCCTGTTTGGGTGAGATTAATTTTAGATGCTGACTAATGTAGTAATTGTCACAGCATGTTAGTGATTTTTCAGTCCAATTCAAATAAAGTATTTTTTGTGCCGTCTGTGTGTATGCGTGTGTTCTGGAAGTAGGAAAAATATGTTCTTATTATCTAAAAAATACAAGCATCTCCTGTAAAGCCAGGTAAACGGAGTTCATTATTATTCTCCACTGGGGTTTTTTTTTTTTTTTTGTGAATTGTTTTTCTGTTTCCTAGTGGGAAAGGTATCCTGCAGGTTTTATCACCATGAAAGCACTTAGCAAAGCTTTTAGCTTCGTCCTCCTCTGCCATTATTTTGTATGAAGGTAAAGCCCTAACACAGAGCTCAACATCAATACAACATGTAAAATGAGGAAGCCAGAAAACAAAACCCAACATGACACACTGCAGATCTTTGGTATACGGGCCTTTATAATTCCTGGAAACTGTGACACATTGCCACCACCTCTGTAGCTGTCAAGTTAGAATGGAAAATGTTTGGCATAATCTTGACGAAGGTAGACCACATTTTCACAGAAACACTAAGGATTTACAGCGTGGTTATGCTCCAGTCACAATGCTTGTGTGATAGTCAACCCCCCCCCCTCACACACACACAAACACACAAACACACACAAACACAGCCCTTTCCCATGTCAGAAGTGGGGGGACTACATCTGATAGTTTCTGTTAGTTTCAAATTCAACAATCTGACAGGCGTAGTCACTTCAAGCAGTGATTGGCCAGGGGTGCGGAGAAAGTAAGCAGGGTTTGAACTTCTCTCTCTAGTGCTCTTTCAATTATTCTTTACACAACTATTTCTGGCAATTTTTTCGTGTGAACAACCGAGTGCAGCAGTAAGAATGCCTTTATTTTAAACGACAAAAGTGTGGCAGTTTTTATCTCTATTATGATTGTTTTGTTCCCTTTTCTTTTTTATCTTTTTCTTTGACTGTCTTGTCTTTGCAGTAATCTATTAACACAGATACATACTTACCCCAGCCACAAATGACACCTCACATACACCCCCACAATTTATCTTACACTTGATGAACTTTCAGCCTCCAAAAAATTCCCTTGAACTATGTTGTTTGATGTCATAAACTGTTTTACTGTTCTCTCTTAATGTCTGTATGCTCTGAGACGTCCAACATGGTAAAACCCTTGTAATATTGCTCTAATAATGGAAAAAAAACAAACAAAAAAAACCCCATTTTTGCCTTCAACACTATCGTACAGACCATTTCATTCTGAGCAACCCCCTGCCTTAACCATCAAGTCAAGTTGTAAATACTGTGAAAGTTTTTATGAAACTTAACATGGAAAGTGTTGCTTACTTATTTAGTATTAACAGATTCTCCCCATGTTCCATGAGAAAATGCTGGTGATTGCTTTTCCTTTCAATCAAGACTCAGAAAACACATTAAGTTCAAGTACACTTGACTGTGAACTGAATCAACCTGCCTCCACACTCAATGAGTTCCTCTTCGTGTAGCCAGCGGAACAATTTTTTTATGCTTTTTTAAAATGTTTTTCCTTTTTTTAAAAAATTCTACCTTCACAACAATCATGATGCAAGAGACTTCTACCGTACAGGTTACATTTTTACATTTCTGAATTTCAATATGAGTTGAGGGAAAGTGTCAGGTTAGCTGTCCGCGTTTTGCATCAGAGAGGTCACTTAAAGGACGGTGCTGTAACTACATGGTTCCCTGTGGTCTCGTTCTGACTCTCTGTCTGTCCTTTGGCTAGATGGCTCCTCACAGTTTCAGACCATCATGCCCAGCCTCAGGCCCTCTCTGTCCTGTCCTCTCTATCACTCTCCCCCCTTCCTCAAGTTTCTCCCTCATTTTCCTCCTGTTATTTTGCCCCTCTTTTCCTCTCCGGCTTTTATGCCCTTGAAGATGTAATGACCATCCGTGTGTCCGTCATTTCATTTGTTCCATCTTATCACTCCTTCGCTCTCACTCTCTTATTCCTTTTCACTGAGTCACTCTCTGTCCACATTCTAGCTACCTGTCCGATTTTAAAATTAAGTTGAATATTTTATCAAAAACTGCCAGGTCTGGAACCCAGCTAAATTTATTATTTTCAAGCTCCCCATGAGCTAGTGTGTAGCCCGAGATCCCCTGGCAGCTTGGCTTTGCCACAGTCCAAAGATGACTGCGCTTTTGAAAACACTGAGAGTGAAAATCAGGTTGGCAGACTTAAGTTTTTGCTGTTTTCACCACAGTAACTTATAAACAGGATTAATGTCAAATAATTTTGCTTGAGGAAATTAATTTGTGCAGTGGATAAATGTGGCAAACAAGCTAAATGACGATCGCAGCACAATTATAGTCACAAACATGAATACATCATAAAGATCAAACTCATTTTAATGAAGACATTTTTAGAACCGTTTGTAATTTCCCTTCTTTTGCTGTGAAGCACTTTGTAACTGTTGTTTGAAAGGTGCAATAAAAATAAAGTTATTTTTATTGGTATCATTACTCTCCTCCCTCTTCTGTCTTCGTTCTCTGCTGCTCCTCTCCTTCCTCCCCCCAGTAATGTCCCCTGACAGCACAAGGTCATATTAAAGTGCTGTGTGCTCTGGGGTGCCGCCGTTGGACGCACCAAGTTTATCACAGAGACAAAGAGAGAGAAGAGGAGATCGCAGTCCTGCAGCGTGGACCACATGACAACTTTATTACATTTGCACGCACACCAGCAGGATCAGCAACAAATACACTCATAAATGCACATAAAACACTTGCAAACACACGTAAACATTTATGGGAACAGCCAGAGAATCACATGCAGACAAACAGCCTAGTATGTTGTTGTCCTCTTAAGTCCTAAGTATTGCTTTTGTGGGAATCCCTGTTGTATGCAGTGTCCAGAGTAATGTGTGACATGGTGTCTTGTTGCTTGTTTTAAGGATCCTGGCAGAGAGGAGGCCTTGCTGCAACAACTGAGGGAGAAAGACGAGCTGATTATCAGGCTCCAGAGCGAACTGGTAAGATCCATTAACTAAACAAGTATAATAACAGGCAGGTTTGGGTTCTAATATGAATGTAGTACAAAAAGTTATACCCACTTTTGTCAGAACTGGTGTTTTGGATCTTAAAATGATAAGGTATTACGGGTATAAACAGTAATCACTGGACAGTCTAAATATTTCTCTGTGATGAAGCATTCAGCATCGTGCATGAGAGAACCAGACAGGATAAAGTTGACCAGACAGGATAAAATAATTAGGTGCTCATTTTGAAGGACCAGTAAGGCTGGAAAATATATCACTAATTGAATTTAATGTCAGTAATTTTGTAATTTGTGTAAAAAAAACAACAAAAAAAACAAAAAACAGCTCCTTTCTAACTTCCTGTCATTATAAAATGGTACTAGATAGCTGTTGCCATTGTTGCTTTACAAGACGGAAGATTTACTGGTCTGATTATGACCACTCAGTGAAATGTGTACAGGATATGCAGTTTTAGGAAACATCAACAAATCCAGTAAAGCAAAATGATGTTCCAAAAAAGTGTAAAGTCTCTGTAAGTCATAAGAGAAGCTATTCATAGTCCCAGACTTTGAGAAATGGAGGGTCGGCTCATCTGATTTTAGCTCTATCATGGTTTCTTTCTCTTGCTCTCTGTTTTTCTAAACTTTTAAATTAATAATTAAAACTGCTTGAATGTTTTTAAATTATTTGGTTTATGGATATAAATTAAAGACTAATTGCCTTTGAAGCACAAAAATTGTCATTCCCTTTCGAGCATTAAAAGTCCCTCTTTTTAGAAAACTTAAAAAACATACCAAAGAACTGGAAAGTTTTATTGATTTGACATAGCTTTGTCAGTTTTATTTTCCCATATGATATTCTGCCATGTGAGAATACATACTGCAGAGGGTGGAGTGACAGTAAAGACTTACCACAAAATAAATTCGGGAATGGTTTTATAGTTGGCTTGAAGTCACACAATTAATATCACATGGCGTGGCACCAGGAAGCCCTTCGTTTCCATTTTTGTTAATGTAAACTGCTTATTCCTGCCAGCTTAATGTAATAGCAAAATTAGTTGGACTCCAGTTCAACCAAGAGAGATGTATTATTTTTTCGAAAATTGCCTCTGTAGACAAGGATGGGAAGCGTGGAGTCATTTTCATGTTTGAGTGTCTGGGTGTTTGGAATAACCAGGGTATACTCTTGAAATATAGAGATTTAAACGCAAAATACATTGTGTTGCCAGTGTTTTTTTCTCACCCTTTTGGCAGCTCGATTGTTGGATCATCTGCAAAAATACTCCGTACGGCAACATTTTTCATAGTTTGTCATCTACGCGTCTGTAATTTGTCACCTGTTCTATCAAAGCGGTGTAATGTACTAATTATGCCAGACTTTAGCAGGATAATGTGCCAGTGTTGTGGCAGAATCGTTGGAGATGTCAGTCTAACAGGCATCTCTTCCTCCTTCCTCTCTTCTGTTGTTCTCTCTCTCTTTCTCTGTCTCTCTGTCAGCAGCACGTATCCTCCCCTCTTCTCTTTCTCTGTGGGCTGTATTCAACACTGCATGCACCCGATGTGGAGCTAATACCAAAGTTGAGCACATTGGTATTCAGAGCGTAGACTTAAAGTACCTGAAGGCTGGAGTGGCCACTTAAATGTACCTCTGCATGCACAGGTACATTTGAATGGCCATTCCAGGAAGCTGTATTGAGCCTAGTGCTACAGTTTAACAGTTCAAGTAACAATATTTCTCTCTCTGAGATTTATGTCTACAGGCAAAGTAACCTACTCAAAGACCTTTTTAATATCAGTAAATCATTTCTTGTAGTTTTAAAAAAATATAAACATCTGCTTCTAATAACCTATAATGAATTTTACATTTAATTATCATTTCATTTCAAAAGGAAATTGAAATCATTAAATAAAACACTTGAAATGAACTACTCCAAATGAGCCAATTAGAAGTTATGGAAGAGATGGGAGTTTTTTTTTTTTTAAGATGGTAGTATGTCACTGTGGCAGCCTTCTGTTGCTAAGGTTGATTGATTTGTCTGGGGATTGCTGGAGCTTAAATTTTTAGCTGTGACAAAGGCTCAAGATTGTCAAAAGGTTATAATGTTTTGATCAATAAGGGTATTAAACAGAATTTATTCCACCTGTGTCAGGAATTTTGATTCGTGTTTGGGCTGCTGCACTAAATTACTAATTATAAACACAAACGGCACTATAGGAATGTCATAGTGATATTTCTTTAATGGTCTGATCCAAGGACTGTTAAAGATATCTCAAGGTAGGTACGTACACTCACTGACTGTCTCTATTAAGCTCTTGGTTTCTCTTAACGTCTCAATGTTTCTGAGATGGGAAACGGGAGAGTAAATTAACATGACCATCGATGAGATAACTATTAATGGAAATCTACATTCAGTGGCCACTTTATGACATCCTTTAATGTTCTGCCTACCCAGGTGTGAGAGAGGAAGAATATGAAACACACATTTCAATGTAATACAGTCCTGTACAACACCACCACTAACTACAACCTCAATAATAATTAAAGTTAAATTAAAATAGCTCTGACATTGTCAGTCAAAACTGAACATTATCATCTTTGTATAGGTAGAGTTTATGGCTGAGCAGTTGTATTGGGTTGCAGTAAATTTAACAGGTGTAACTATTAAAGTGGCCACTGAATGTATCTTAAACGTATAAACATCAAGTTGTAGTAGTACGTTTAGTGGTAATAAGACAAACCTTCCCGCCTCACAGTTGGACTCGATGTGGGTGATGTCAGTATTTCAGTGTGTTGCACACTTGTGTTAATACATCCCATGAAAATCCCTTGAAAGACCAAAACCAGTAATGTGTGAGTCTTTCTCTCAATACTTTCCGACTTCCCCAGCATGTTGCTCTCAACCACGAGCCCAGTCACTCCCATTGAACATGTACATTTTTAAAAGCTGGTCACAAAGACTCCATTTACACTTGGAATTAACATGTGTCTCGTAAACAGATTGTATCAAGATATGATTATAACCTGATTACATTTACACCTGGTATTATTATGTGTCTCCAGTGTCCACATTGAGATCCGATTGAGATATCCGATCACTCTGGCCAGCTCACGTCACATCTTACTCTTGTTTGCGCAGGTCCAAATAAACAACAAACAATTAAAAAAAATATAGAAGAAGAATAGAAGACCACAATCTACACCTTTTGCATAGCCATTGCTTCATAAATGACTTGGTCTCATCTTTCGCTCCATCCAAGAGTTACGTATTCCCGCCCACATAATTGTTGTATGCCGATTGACAATGCAATTACATTTACACTTGTGTTTAATGTGGTCACAATGCGTCTATGACCACCTCTGGAGGTGGTTTGGCCGATCAGGTCACAATCCATCTTCAATGTGTCTTGGGTGCATTTACACCTGTACTTTCATTTAGTCAAGCACTATCCAATTGCAATCCAGTCACCCAAAGCGTGCTGTAATGCCAGGTGTAAATGGTGTATATAGTTTCATTTCTAGAAGGATTAGAAGTCACTAAAGATTTTAGCAAACATCACTCAAACAGGAGTAAATAGTGCATTTGTGAGGGACTGTTTTCAGCTGCAGATTTGGTGCACTAGTGAGTATTTATGGCACCAGGGTGGAATTTATGGGACTGACTCAAAAAAAAACTACAGTGCTTATCGTTATGATAATGAAGACACATGTAAGACAGTGTGGCTCACTCATGTGTTTTCATGGTTTTTGGACAACGATATGAGTAAGCTATACTGTATCAGGCTTTGGATGCACAAGCAGAAGTTGTCAGTAGAATCAAATCATTGTTGGGTCGTTGTCGATAATGACAAAAATATAGAATATCACTGAACTTATCCCTTAAGTCTTCAAGCCTGGGTACAGTTTGATGCCTTCTTCTATTACCGACTTTTTGTCTCTTTTTCTCTCTCCCTTTCTCCCATATGGTGACTTTTTTTTTTTTTTTTTCTTTTTTTTTTTGTCCCACATCACACACGGATCCATCAATCAGTCTTTAGGGCATGCAATTGAATGTGCATGCACAAACACACACAGATGCTGATCAGCCTTGACTGCGTGTGTCTTTGTGTGTGTATTCATCTTTTTGGCACTTCTTTCTGACAGGGATGTTCAGGCTTCTGCCACCAGCTAGATTTGATTTCCAGACATATACCGCTTGTGTGTGTTTTTACCAACAAAAGTCTGCATATATCGACTTGTGTGTATACTAATAAATTTTCTGTTATTTGGCTGTATCCTTGCTTTATCCACAGCCTAACATTATTATTATCTGCACCATATGTCCTTGAAACAAAGGTCATTCTGTCAAATTTATGAAGTTGTGCATTTTTGGGGGCGTGTTGTGCTTATAAACACTGGTGAGGGTGTACACGTGTCTTTGTATGTGTGAGAGTCCTATGAGGGAAACCTTGCCTGCTGCAGCTCAGTTAAAATGCAGCATTTTGAAGGAAAGGGCAGCTCATAGCCAATGCTCTCCTTGCGCTGCCTCCATCTGTAAATCTGCCAGTGAAAACCTATTAATTATCCCCTAGAAGTACCTGCAAGCTGGCTGGGCATCACTAGCTGTCACTTTTTATGAGATGTCCCCTCTCTCTGCTGGTGCATTTTGTTGGACTGTGCTCCAACTGCAACATTTAACTGTAGAAAGCCTCCCTTGCGTGTAGTCTTAGGCATGACTAATGAAAACTGATTTTTAACTCAATCTGTCAGTTCACTTGTGCTGGATTTGAACATGACAGTTTATATTTGAGTGTCAAGCTGTATCATAAATTGCCTTTTTTTCATACTCATAAACCTATCCTTACATCTCGTCCTAATTCGGTTGATTAATTTTAATCAAGGTTAATGAATTTCTCAATATTTCATAGCCACTGCAACCTTCAACCCATTCTGTTCCCCGACCCATGAGCAGTGTAATGCAAGCGTGTCAGAATGATTAGCGACATTGTCATAATATGCTCCTGGTGGATATAGTGCTGGGTTCTTCTCATTCAGAGGGCTTGCAACCTGCTTTTTCAAAATAATCACAGAGGTAACACGGGAGTCGGCAGGATCCTGGGCACGGTAAAAGTGGTGTATTTTGAAGGATAAGGCCAGGGCTTTTCTCTTTACATGTCCGTCTGTAAATCTGGCAGAGGAAACCTATTAATTATCCCCAAAAAGGGCCTTTCTAGCAGGCAGGCCAGCACTAGCTGTCACTTTTTCATGAGTCCATCTCTCTTGGTGCACTTTGAGAAAGGCCCTTGCTCCCGCATTTGGCTGTCGAAAAGTTCTCCAGCAATTCTACCCAGTTTTATGACCTCTTGGATTTCCAGGAGAGACAGTCAAAGGGAAAAAAGAGATATGGGTTTGTTGAGGTTGTTAAGAGTTTCAGTTTTGGTTTTTTTTTTTTCTCTTGATGGCTAGCTAAGCGTGGAAGTCAACTGTACTAGGTGCTGCGAGTGGAGGCAAGGTACAAGTCTGCTGGGAGAGTATTTAGTTGTTCTCATTTATTTGTATTTGATGATTTTTTTGTTTTTTTTTTGAGAGATTTGGCATGTACATGACTGATGGGTGTGTGTTTGTTTTGTACGCAGGAGAGTGCCAAAGCTGCCCTGAGGATTAAAGACTGCCAAATGACTGACCGCATAACACAGACAGAACACATGGGGACAGAGGTGAGATACACACAGACCACACACACTCTTTCTTTTGCTCTGTCAGCCACAAACACACAAACAATGCACTGTGGACTACATCTCTACCACTGAAAATGTAAGCAGGCCTGACTATAAGATTGAATATCACTAGATGACGCTGAGTTTTACCAAAAAACTTCTCTTTGAGCCTCTTCCTTTGCTATCCTCCTGCTTTGTTATCATATTTGTGATAATACATTTTCTACAGAGCCGAGGCAGCCATCTCTCTGTTCTTCCTTCCTTTCTTTTCCATCTCTTGAAGAGCATCTTTTCACCTTGAGCTAAGACCCTAATCCATTTTATTCTCTCTAAAGATGTTGTACTTCAGTGACATTCATATTATAGTCCACTCCTTGCTCCTTCCCTCCCTCCTCCCAGTCCCACACTGCCCAGACAGTGTGCTGTGCTGCTTCCAACTTGCCGGCCTGCCTAGCAC